>NW_025729074.1:0-42346 GCF_021461385.2 Schistocerca piceifrons
TTTTTACTTTTTATTGACACTTTTCGCTCTTTCTCGTGAACTGTGGCTCCCAGACCTCAAGTAATGCAAAAACCTGAAGGGACCCTCGGTTGATTCCAAGGCACCAAAACTGGCAAATTATTGAACTTTAGAAAAACTGAAACTTGGTTTGTTACTACTCCTTTCTAACCGATTGCGTCAACGTAGAAGCTTCTGTTTTGTTGCTTGTAGTGCCACTGCACTCCTCAGCACACGACATAAGTTTCCAGACGATATATGTAAACATTTCTGAGAGAATAGCGACAAAATGTACGATCTGTCATTACGTCATCACGAAATAAATGAAGAATCTGGAGGGTTTTCTCCGGTTTTTTACTATTTATTGACACTTTTTCGCTCTTTCTCGTGAACTGTGGCTCCCAGACCTCAAGTAATGCAAAACCTCAAGCTACTCGGTTGATTCCAAGGCTCCAAATCTGGCAAATTATTGAATTTTAGAAAACTAAAACTTGATTTGTACTACTTCTTTCTTACCGATTGTGTCAACCTAGAAACTTCTGTTTTGTTGCTTGTAGTGCCACTGCATTCCTCAGCACACGATATAAGTTTCCAGACGATATATGTAAACATTTGTGAGAGAATAGCGACAAATGTACTATCTGTCATTACGTCATTAGGAAATAAATGAAGAATCTGGAGGTATTCTCCGGTTTTTACTATTTATTGACACTTTTCGCTCTTTCTCGTGAACTGTGGCTCCCAGACCTCAAGTAATGCAAAACCTGAAGGTCGTCGGTTGATTCCGAGGCACCAAAACTGGCAAATTATTGAATTTTAGAAAACTAAAACTAGATTTGTACTACTTCTTTCTTACCGATTGGCGTCAACGTAGAAGCTTCTGTTTTGTTGCTTGTAGTGCCACTGCATTCCTCAGCACACGACATAAGTTTCCAGACGGTATATGTAAACATTTCCGAGAGAATAGCGACAAATGTACGATCTGTCATTACGTCATTACGAAATAAATGAAGAATCTGGAGGTTTTCTCCGGTTTTTACTATTTATTGACACTTTTCGCTCTTTCTCGTGAACTGTGGCTCCCAGATCTCAAGTAATGCAAAACCTGAAGGTCCTCGTTTGATTCCAAGATACCAAAACTGGCCAATTATTGAATTTTAGAAAACTAAAGCTTGATTTGTACTACTTCTTTCTTACCGATTGCGTCAACGTAGAAGCTTCTGTTTTGTTGCTTGTAGTGCCACTGCATTCCTTAGCACACGACATAAGTTTCCAGACGATATATGTAAACATTTATGAGAGAATAGCGACAAATGTAAATCTGTCATTACGTAATTACGAAATAAATGAAGAATCTGGAGGTTTTTCTCCGGTTTTTTACTATTTATTGACACTTTTCGCTCTTTCTCGTGAACTGTGGCTCCCAGACCTCAAGTAATGCAAAACCTGAAGGTCCTCGGTTGATTCCAAGACACCAAAACTATCAAATTATTGAATTTTAGAAAACTAAATCTTGATTTGTACTACTTCTTTCTTACCGATTGTGTCAACGTAGAAGCTTCTGTTTTGTTGCCTGTAGTGACACTGTATTCCTCAGCACACGACATAAGTTTCCAGACGATATATGTAAACATTTCTGAGAGAATAGCGACAAAAGTACGATCTGTCATTACGTCATTACGAAATAAATGAAGAATCTGGAGGTTTTCTCCGGATTTTACTATTTATTGGTACTTTTCGCGCTTTCTCGTGAACTGTGGCTCCCAGACCTCAAGTATTGCAAGACCCGAAGGTCCTCGGTTGATTCCAAGACACCAAAACTGGCAAATTATTGAATTTTAGAAAACTAAAACTTGATTTGTACTACTTCTTTCTTACCGATTGCGTCAACGTAGAAGCTTCTGTTTTGTTGCTTGTAGTTCCACTGCATTCCTCAGCACACGACATAAGTTTCCAGACGATATATGTAAATATTTCTGAGAGAATAGCGACAAATGTACTATCTGTCATTATGTCATTACGAAATAAATGAAGAATCTGGAGGTTATCTCCGTGTTTTTACTATTTATTGACACTTTTCGCTCTTTCTCGTGAACTGTGGCTCCCAGACCTCAAGTAATGCAAAACCTGAAGGGTCCTCGGTTGATTCCAAGGCACCAAAACTGGCAAATTATTGAATTTTAGAAAACTAAAACTTGATTTGTACTACTCCTTTCTTACCGATTGCGTCAACGTAGAAGCTTCTGTTTTGGTGCTTGTAGTGCCACTGCATTCCTCAGCACACGACATAAGTTTCCAGACGATATATGTGAACATTTCTGAGAGAATAGCGACAAAATGTACGTCTGTCATTACTTCATTACGAAATAAATGAAGAATCTGGAGGGTTTTCTCCGGATTTTTACTATTTATTGGTACTTTTCGCGCTTTCTCGTGAACTGTGGCTCCAGGACCTCAAGTAATGCAAAACCCCGAAGGTCCTCGGTTGATTCCAAGACACAAAAACTGGCAAATTATTGAATTTTAGAAAACTAAAACTTGATTTGTACTACTTCTTTCTTACCGATTGCGTCAACGTAGAAGCTTCTGTTTTGTTGCTTGTAGTGCCACTGCTTTCCTCAGCACACGACATAAGTTTCCAGACGATATATGTAAACTTTTCTGAGAGAATAGCGACAAAATGTACGATCTGTCATTACGTCATTACGACATTAATGAAGAATCTGGAGGTTTTCTCCGGTTTTTTACTATTTATTGACACTTTTCGCTCTTTCTCGTGAACTGTGGCTCCCAGACCTCAAGTAATGCGAAACCTGAAGGTCCTCGGTTGATTCCAAGGCACCAAAACTGGCAAATTATTGAATTTTAGAAAACTAAAACTTGATTTGTAGTACTTCTTTCTTACCGATTGCGTCAACGTAGATGCTTCTGTTTTGTTGCTTGTAGTGCCACTGCTTTCCTCAGCACACGACATAAGTTTCCAGACGATATATGTAAACTTTTCTGAGAGAATAGCGACAAATGTACGATCTGTCATTACGTCATTACGACATTAATGAAGAATCTGGAGGTTTTCTCCGGTTTTTACTATTTATTGACACTTTTCGCTCTTTCTCGTGACCTGTGGCTCCCAGACCTCAAGTAATGCGAAACCTGAAGGTCCTCGGTTGATTCCAAGGCACCAAAAACTGGCAAATTATTGAATTTTAGAAAACTAAAACTTGATTTGTACTACTTCTTTCTTACCGATTGCGTCAACGTAGAAGCTTCTTTTTTGTTGCTTGTAGTGCCACTGCATTAATCAGCACACGTCATAAGTTGCCAGACGATATATGTAAACATTTCTGAGAGAATAGCGACAAATGTACGATCTGTCATTACGTCATTACGAAATAAATGAAGAATCTGGAGGTATTCTCCGGTTTTTACTATTTATTGACACTTTTCGCTCTTTCTCGTGAACTGTGGCTCCCAGACCTCAAGTAATGCAAAACCTGAAGGTCCTCGGTTGATTCCGAGGCACCAAAACTGGCAAATTATTGAATTTTAGAAAACTAAAACTTGATTTGTACTACTTCTTTCTTACCGATTGCGTACACGTAGAAGCTTCTGTTTTGTTGCTTGTAGTGCCACTGCATTCCTCAGCACACGACATAAGTTTCTAGGCGATATATGTAAACATTTCTGAGAGAATAGCGACAAAAGTACGATCTGTCACTACGTCATTACGAAATAAATGAAGAATCTGGAGGTTTTCTCCGAATTTTACTATTTATTGACACTTTTCGCGCTTTCTCGTGAACTGTGGCTCCCAGACCTCAAGTAATGCAAAACCCGAAGGTCCTCGGTTGATTCCAAGACACCAAAACTGGCAAATTATTGAATTTTAGAAAACTAAAACTTGATTTGTACTACTTCTTTCTTACCGATTGCGTCAACGTAGAAGCTTCTGTTTTGTTGCTTGTAGTGCCACTGCATTCCTCAGCACACGACATAAGTTTCCAGACGATATATGTAAATATTTCTGAGAGAATAGCGACAAATGTACTATCTGTCATTATGTCATTACGAAATAAATGAAGAATCTGGAGGTTTTCTCCGGTTTTTACTATTTATTGACACTTTTCGCTCTTTCTCGTGAACTGTGGCTCCCAGACCTCAAGTAATGCAAAACCTGAAGGTCCTCGGTTGATTCCAAGACACCAAAACTGGCAAATTATTGAATTTAAGAAAACTAAAACTTGATTTGTACTACTTCTTTCTTACCGATTGCGTCAACGTAGGAGCTTCTGTTTTGTTGCTTGTAGTGCCACTGCATTCCTCAGCACACGACATAAGTTTCTAGGCGATATATGTAAACATTTCTGAGAGAATAGCGACAAATGTACGATCTGTCATTACGTCATTACGAAATAAATGAAGAATCTGGAGGTTTTCTCCGGTTTTTACTTTTTATTGACACTTTTCGCTCTTTCTCGTGAACTGTGGCTCCCAGACCTCAAGTAATGCAAAACCTGAAGGTCCTCGGTTGATTCCAAGGCACCAAAACTGGCAAATTATTGAACTTTGGAAAACTGAAACTTGATTTGTACTACTCCTTTCTAACCGATTGCGTCAACGTAGAAGCTTCTGTTTTGTTGCTTGTAGTGCCACTGCACTCCTCAGCACACGACATAAGTTTCCAGACGATATATGTAAACATTTCTGAGAGAATAGCGACAAATGTACGATCTGTCATTACGTCATCACGAAATAAATGAAGAATCTGGAGGTTTTCTCCGGTTTTTACTATTTAATGACACTTTTCGCTCTTTCTCGTGAACTGTGGCTCCCAGACCTCAAGTAATGCAAAACCTGAAGCTACTCGGTTGATTCCAAGGCTCCAAATCTGGCAAATTATTGAATTTTAGAAAACTAAAACTTGATTTGTACTACTTCTTTCTTACCGATTGTGTCAACCTAGAAACTTCTGTTTTGTTGCTTGTAGTGCCACTGCATTCCTCAGCACACGATATAAGTTTCCAGACGATATATGTAAACATTTGTGAGAGAATAGCGACAAATGTACTATCTGTCATTACGTCATTAGGAAATAAATGAAGAATCTGGAGGTATTCTCCGGTTTTTACTATTTATTGACACTTTTCGCTCTTTCTCGTGAACTGTGGCTCCCAGACCTCAAGTAATGCAAAACATGAAAGTCGTCGGTTGATTCCGAGGCACCAAAACTGGCAAATTATTGAATTTTAGAAAACTAAAACTAGATTTGTACTACTTCTTTCTTACCGATTGCGTCAACGTAGAAGCTTCTGTTTTGTTGCTTGTAGTGCCACTGCATTCCTCAGCACACGACATAAGTTTCCAGACGGTATATGTAAACATTTCCGAGAGAATAGCTACAAATGTACGATCTGTCATTACGTCATTACGAAATAAATGAAGAATCTGGAGGTTTTCTCCGGTTTTTACTATTTATTGACACTTTTCGCTCTTTCTCGTGAACTGTGGCTCCCAGATCTCAAGTAATGCAAAACCTGAAGGTCCTCGTTTGATTCCAAGATACCAAAACTGGCCAATTATTGAATTTTAGAAAACTAAAGCTTGATTTGTACTACTTCTTTCTTACCGATTGCGTCAACGTAGAAGCTTCTGTTTTGTTGCTTGTAGTGCCACTGCATTCCTTAGCACACGACATAAGTTTCCAGACGATATATGTAAACATTTATGAGAGAATAGCGACAAATGTACAATCTGTCATTACGTGATTACGAAATAAATGAAGAATCTGGAGGTTTTCTCCGGTTTTTACTATTTATTGACACTTTTCGCTCTTTCTCGTGAACTGCGGCTCCCAGACCTCAAGTAATGCAAAACCTGAAGGTCCTCGGTTGATTCCAAGACACCAAAACTATCAAATTATTGAATTTTAGAAAACTAAATCTTGATTTGTACTACTTCTTTCTTACCGATTGCGTCAACGTAGAAGCTTCTGTTTTGTTGCCTGTAGTGACACTGTATTCCTCAGCACACGACATAAGTTTCCAGACGATATATGTAAACATTTCTGAGAGAATAGCGACAAAAGTACGATCTGTCATTACGTCATTACGAAATAAATGAAGAATCTGGAGGTTTTCTCCGGATTTTACTATTTATTGGTACTTTTCGCGCTTTCTCGTGAACTGTGGCTCCCAGACCTCAAGTAATGCAAAACCCGAAGGTCCTCGGTTGATTCCAAGACACCAAAACTGGCAATTTATTGAATTTTAGAAAACTAAAACTTGATTTGTACTACTTCTTTCTTACCGATTGCGTCAACGTAGAAGCTTCTGTTTTGTTGCTTGTAGTTCCACTGCATTCCTCAGCACACGACATAAGTTTCCAGACGATATATGTAAATATTTCTGAGAGAATAGCGACAAATGTACTATCTGTCATTATGTCATTACGAAATAAATGAAGAATCTGGAGGTTATCTCCGGTTTTTTTTTATTTATTGACACTTTTCGCTCTTTCTCGTGAACTGTGGCTCCCAGACCTCAAGTAATGCAAAACCTGAAGGGACCTCGGTTGATTCCAAGGCACCAAAACTGGCAAATTATTGAATTTTAGAAAACTAAAACTTGATTTGTACTACTTCTTTCTTACCGATTGCGTCAACGTAGAAGCTTCTGTTTTGGTGCTTGTAGTGCCACTGCATTCCTCAGCACACGACATAAGTTTCCAGACGATATATGTAAACATTTCTGAGAGAATAGCGACAAATGTACGATCTGTCATTACGTCATTACGAAATAAAAGAAGAAACTGGAGTTTTTCTCCGGTTTTTACTATTTATTGACACTTTTCGCTCTTTCTCGTGAACTGTGCCTCCCAGACCTCAAGTAATGCAAAACCTGAAGGATCTCGGTTGATTTCAAGACCCCAAAAATGGAAAATTATTGAATTTTAGAAAACTAAAACTTTATTTGTACTACTTCTTTCTTACCGATTGCGTCAACGTAGAACCTTCTGTTTTGTTGCTTGTAGTGCCACTGCATTCCTCAGCACACGACATAAGTTTCCAGACGATATATGTGAACATTTCTGAGAGAATAGCGACAAATGTACGTCTGTCATTACGTCATTACGAAATAAATGAAGAATCTGGAGGTTTTCTCCGGATTTTATTATTTATTGGTACTTTTCGCGCTTTCTCGTGAACTGTGGCTCCCAGACCTCAAGTAATGCAAAACCCGAAGGTCCTCGGTTGATTCCAAGACACCAAAACTGGCAAATTATTGAATTTTAGAAAACTAAAACTTGATTTGTACTACTTCTTTCTTACCGATTGCGTCAACGTAGAAGCTTCTGTTTTGTTGCTTGTAGTGCCACTGCTTTCCTCAGCACACGACATAAGTTTCCAGACGATATATGTAAACTTTTCTGAGAGAATAGCGACAAATGTACGATCTGTCATTACGTCATTACGACATTAATGAAGAATCTGGAGGGTTTCTCCGGTTTTTACTATTTATTGACACTTTTCGCTCTTTCTCGTGAACTGTGGCTCCCAGACCTCAAGTAATGCGAAACCTGAAGGTCCTCGGTTGATTCCAAGGCACCAAAACTGGCAAATTATTGAATTTTAGAAAACTAAAACTTGATTTGTACTACTTCTTTCTTACCGATTGCGTCAACGTAGATGCTTCTGTTTTGTTGCTTGTAGTGCCACTGCTTTCCTCAGCACACGACATAAGTTTCCAGACGATATATGTAAACTTTTCTGAGAGAATAGCGACAAATGTACGATCTGTCATTACGTCATTACGACATTAATGAAGAATCTGGAGGTTTTCTCCGGTTTTTACTATTTATTGACACTTTTCGCTCTTTCTCGTGACCTGTGGCTCCCAGACCTCAAGTAATGCGAAACCTGAAGGTCCACGGTTGATTCCAAGGCACCAAAACTGGCAAATTATTGAATTTTAGAAAACTAAAACTTGATTTGTACTACTTCTTTCTTACCGATTGCGTAAACGTAGAAGCTTCTTTTTTGTTGCTTGTAGTGCCACTGCATTAATCAGCACACGTCATAAGTTTCCAGACGATATATGTAAACATTTCTGAGAGAATAGCGACAAATGTACGATCTGTCATTACGTCATTACGAAATAAATGAAGAATCTGGAGGTATTCTCCGGTTTTTACTATTTATTGACACTTTTCGCTCTTTCTCGTGAACTGTGGCTCCCAGACCTCAAGTAATGCTAAACCTGAAGGTCCTCGGCTGATTCCGAGGCACCAAAACTGGCAAATTATTGAATTTTAGAAAACTAAAACTTGATTTGTACTACTTCTTTCTTACCGATTGCGTCAACGTAGAAGCTTCTGTTTTGTTGCTTGTAGTGCCACTGCATTCCTCAGCACACGACATAAGTTTCCAAACGATATATGTAAACATTTCTGAGAGAATAGCGACAAATGTACGATCTGTCATTACGTAATTACGAAATAAATGAAGAATCTGGAGGTTTTCTCCGATTTTTACTATTTATTGACACTTTTCGCTCTTTCTCGTGAACTGTGGCTCCCAGACCTCAAGTAATGCAAAACCTGAAGTTCCTCGGTTGATTCCAAGACACCAAAACTGACAAATTATTGAATTTTAGAAAACTAAAACTTGATTTGTACTACTTCTTTCTTACCGATTGCGTCAACGTAGAAGCTTCTGTTTTGTTGCTTGTAGTGCCACTGCATTCCTCAGCACACGACATAAGTTTCTAGGCGATATATGTAAACATTTCTGAGAGAATAGCGACAAATGTACGATCTGTCATTACGTCATTACGAAATAAATGAAGAATCTGGAGGTTTTCTCCGGTTTTTACTATTTATTGACACTTTTCGCTCTTTCTCGTGAACTGTGGCTCCCAGACCTCAAGTAATGCAAGACCTGAAGGTCCTCGGTTGATTCCAAGGCACCAAAACTGGCAAATTATTGAATTTTAGAAAACTGAAATTTGATTTGTACTACTTCTTTCTAACCGATTGCGTCAACGTAGAAGCTTCTGTTTTGTTGCTTGTAGTGCCACTGCATTCCTCAGTTCACGACATAAGTTTCCAGACCATATATGTAAACATTTGTGAGAGAATAACGACAAATGTACTATCTGTCATTACGTCATTACGAAATAAATGAAGAATCTGGAGGTTTTCTCCGGTTTTTACTATTTATTGACACTTTTCGCTCTTTCTCGTGAACTGTGCTCCCAGACCTCAAGTAATGCAAAACCTGAAGGTCCTCGGTTGATTCCGAGGCACCAAAAATGGCAAATTATTGAATTTTAGAAAACTAAAACTAGATTTGTACTACTTCTTTCTTACCGATTGCGTCAACGTAGAAGCTTCTGTTTTGTTGCTTGTAGTGCCACTGCATTCCTCAGCACACGACATAAGCTTCCAGACGATATATGTAAACATTTCTGAGAGAATAGCGACAAATGTACGATCTGTCGTTACGTAATTACGAAGTAATTGAAGAATCTGGAGGTTTTCTCCGGTTTTTACTATTTATTGACACTTTTCGCTCTTTCTCGTGAACTGTGGCTACCAGACCTCAAGTAATGCTAAACCTGAAGGTCCTCGGTTGATTCCAAGATACCAAAACTGGCAAATTATTGAAGTTTAGAAAACTAAAACTTGATTTGTACTACTTCTTTCTTACCGATTGCGTCAACGTAGAAGCTTCTGTTTTGTTGCTTGTAGTGCCACTGCATTCCTCAGCACACGACATAAGTTTCCAGACATATATGTAAACATTTCTGAGAGAAAAGCGACAAATGTACGATCTGTCATTACGTAATTACGAAATAAATGAAGAATCTGGAGGTTTTCTCCGGTTTTTACCATTTATTGACACTTTTCGCTCTTTCTCGTGAACTGTGGCTCCCAGACCTCAAGTAATGCAAAACCTGAAGGTCCTCGGTTGATTCCAAGACACCAAAACTGGCAAATTATTGAATTTTAGAAAACTAAAACTTGATTTGTACTACTTCTTTCTTACCGATTGCGTCAACGTAGAAGCTTCTGTTTTGTTGCTTGTAGTGCCACTGCATTCCTCAGCACACGACATAAGTTTCTAGGCGATATATGTAAACATTTCTGAGAGAATAGCGACAAAAGTACGATCTGTAATTACGTCATTACGAAGTAAATGAAGAATCTGGAGGTTTTCTCCGGTTTTTACTATTTATTGACACTTTTCGCTCTTTCTCGTGAACTGTGGCTCCCAGACCTCAAGTAATGCAAAACCTGAAGGTCCTCGGTTGATTCCAAGGCACCAAAACTGGAAAATTATTGAATTTTAGAAAACTGAAACTTGATTTGTACTACTTCTTTCTAACCGATTGCGTCAACGTAGAAGCTTCTGTATTGTTGCTTGTAGTGCCACTGCATTCCTCAGCTCACGACATAAGTTTCCAGACGATATATGTAAACATTTGTGAGAGAATAGCGACAAATGTACTATCTGTCATTACGTCATTACGAAATAAATGAAGAATCACGAGGTTTTCTCCGGTTTTTACTATTTATTGACACTTTTCGCTCTTTTTCGTGAACTGTGGCTCCCAGACCTCAAGTAATGCAAAACCCGAAGGTCCTCGGTTGATTCCGAGGCACCAAAACTGGCAAGTTATTTAATTGTAGAAAACTAAAACTAGATTTGTACTACTTCTTTCTTACCGATTGCGTCAACGTAGAAGCTTCTGTTTTGTTGCTTGTAGTGCCACTGCATTCCTCAGCACACGACATAAGTTTCCAGACGATATATGTAAACATTTCTGAGAGAATAGCGACAAATGTACGATCTGTCATTACGTCATTACGAAATAATTGAAGAATCTGGAGGTTTTCTCCGGTTTTTACTATTTATTGACACTTTTCGCTCTTTCTCGTGAACTGTGGCTCCCAGATCTCAAGTAATGCAAAACCTGAAGGTCCTCGTTTGATTCCAAGATACCAAAACTAGCAAATTATTGAATTTTAGAAAACTAAAACTTGATTTGTACTACTTCTTTCTTACCGATTGCGTCAACGTAGAAGCTTCTGTTTTGTTGCTTGTAGTGCCACTGCAATTCTCAGCACACGACATAAGTTTCCAGACGATATATGTAAACATTTCTGAGAGAATAGCGACAAATGTACGATCTGTCATTACGTAATTACGAAATAAATGAAGAATTTGGAGGTTTTCTCCGGTTTTTACTATTTATTGACACTTTTCGCTCTTTCTCGTGAACTGTGGCTCCCAGACCTCAAGTAATGCAAAACCTGAAGGTCCTCGGTTGATTCCAAGACACCAAAACTATCAAATTATTGAATTTTAGAAAACTAAATCTTGATTTGTACTACTTCTTTCTTACAGATTGCGTCAACGTAGAAGCTTCTGTTTTGTTGCTTGTAGTGCCACTGTATTCCTCAGCACACGACATAAGTTTCCAGACGATATATGTAAACATTTCTGAGAGAATAGCGACAAAAGTACGATCTGTCATTACGTCATTACGAAATAAATGAAGAATCTGGAGGTTTTCTCCGGATTTTACTATTTATTGACACTTTTCGCGCTTTCTCGTCAACTGTGGCTCCCAGACCTCAAGTAATGCAAAACCTGAAGGTCCTCGGTTGATTCCAAGACACCAAAACTATCAAATTATTGAATTTTAGAAAACTAAATCTTGATTTGTACTACTTCTTTCTTACCGATTGCGTCAACGTAGAAGCTTCTGTTTTGTTGCTTGTAGTGCCACTGTATTCCTCAGCACACGACATAAGTTTCCAGACGATATATGTAAACATTTCTGAGAGAATAGCGACAAAAGTACGATCTGTCATTACGTCATTACGAAATAAATGAAGAATCTGGAGGTTTTCTCCGGATTTTACTATTTATTGACACTTTTCGCGCTTTCTCGTGAACTGTGGCTCCCAGCCCTCAAGTAATGCATAACCCGAAGGTCCTCGGTTGATTCCAAGACACCAAAACTGGCCAATTATTGAATTTTAGATAACTAAAACTTGATTTGTACTACTTCTTTCTTACCGATTGCGTCAACGTAGAAGCTTCTGTTTTGTTGCTTGTAGTGCCACTGCATTCCTCAGCACACGACATAAGTTTCCAGACGATATATGTAAATATTTCTGAGAGAATAGCGACAAATGTACTATCTGTCATTATGTCATTACGAAATAAATGAAGAATCTGGAGGTTTTCTCCGGTTTTTACTATTTATTGACACTTTTCGCTCTTTCTCGTGAACTGTGGCTCCCAGACCTCAAGTAATGCAAAACCTGAAGGTCCTCGGTTGATTCCAAGACACCAAAACTATCAAATTATTGAATTTTAGAAAACTAAATCTTGATTTGTACTACTTCTTTCTTACCGATTGCGTCAACGTAGAAGCTTCTGTTTTGTTGCTTGTAGTGCCACTGTATTCCTCAGCACACGACATAAGTTTCCAGACGATATATGTAAACATTTCTGAGAGAATAGCGACAAAAGTACGATCTGTCATTACGTCATTACGAAATAAATGAAGAATCTGGAGGTTTTCTCCGGATTTTACTATTTATTGACACTTTTCGCGCTTTCTCGTGAACTGTGGCTCCCAGACCTCAAGTAATGCATAACCCGAAGGTCCTCGGTTGATTCCAAGACACCAAAACTGGCCAATTATTGAATTTTAGATAACTAAAACTTGATTTGTACTACTTCTTTCTTACCGATTGCGTCAACGTAGAAGCTTCTGTTTTGTTGCTTGTAGTGCCACTGCATTCCTCAGCACACGACATAAGTTTCCAGACGATATATGTAAATATTTCTGAGAGAATAGCGACAAATGTACTATCTGTCATTATGTCATTACGAAATAAATGAAGAATCTGGAGGTTTTCTCCGGTTTTTACTATTTATTGACACTTTTCGCTCTTTCTCGTGATCTGTGGCTCCCAGACCTTAAGTAATGCAAAACCTGAAGGTCCTCGGTTGATTCCAAGACACCAAAACTGGCAAATTATTGAATTTTAGAAAACTAAAACTTGATTTGTAATACTTCTTTCTTACCGATTGCGTCAACGTAGAAGCTTCTGTTTTGTTGCTTGTAGTGCCACTGCATTCCTCAGCACACGACATAAGTTTCCAGACGATATATGTAAACATTTCTGAGAGAATAGCGACAAAAGTACGATCTGTCATTACGTCATTACGAAGTAAATGAAGAATCTGGAGGTTTTCTCCGGTTTTTACTATTTATTGACACTTTTCGCTCTTTCTCGTGAACTGTGGCTCCCAGACCTCAAGTAATGCAAAACCTGAAGGTCCTCGGTTGATTCCAAGGCACCAAAACTGGCAAATTATAGAAGTTTAGAAAACTAAAACTCGATTTGTACTACTTCTTTCTTACCGATTGCGTCAACGTAGAAGCTTCTGTTTTGTTGCTTCTAGTGCCACTGCATTCCTTAGCACACGACATAAGTTTCCAGACGATATATGTAAATATTTCTGAGAGAATAGCGACAAATGTACGATCTGTCATTACGTCATTACGAAATAAATGAAGAATCTGGAGGTTTTCTTCGGTTTTTACTATTTATTGACACTTTTGGGTCTTTTTCGTGAACTGTGGCTCCCAGACCTCCAGTAATGCAAAACCTGAAGGTCCTCGGTTGATTCCAAGGCACCAAAACTGGCAAATTGTTGAATTTTAGACTACTAAAACTTGATTTGTACTATTTCTTTCTTACCGATTGCGTCAACGTAGAAGCTTCTGTTTTGTTGCTTGTAGTGCCACTGCATTCCTCAGCACACGACATAAGTTTCCAGACGATATATGTGAACATTTCTGAGAGAATAGCGACAAATGTACGATCTGTCATTACGTCATTACGAAATAAGTGAAGAATCTGGAGGCATTCTCCGGTTTTTACTATTTATTGACACTTTTCGCTCTTTCTCGTGAACTGTGGCTCCCAGACCTCAAGTAATGCAAAACCTGAAGGTCCTCGGTTGATTCCGAGGCACCAAAACTGTCAAATTATTGAATTTCTAAAACCAAAACTAGATTTGTACTACTTCTTTCTTACCGATTGCGTCAACGTAGAAGCTTCTGTTTTGTTGCTTGTAGTGCCACTGCATTCCTCAGCACACGACATAAGTTTCCAGACGATATATGTAAACATTTCTGAGAGAATAGCGACAAATGTACGATCTGTCATTACGTAATTACGAAATAAATGAAGAATCTGGAGGTTTTCTCCGGTTTTTACTATTTATTGACACTTTTCGCTCTTTCTCGTGAACTGTGGCTCCCAGACCTCAAGTAATGCAAAACCTGAAGGTCCTCGGTTGATTCCAAGACACCAAGACTATCAAATTATTGAATTTTAGAAAACTAAATCTTGATTTGTACTACTTCTTTCTTACCGATTGCGTCAACGTAGAAGCTTCTGTTTTGTTGCTTGTAGTGCCACAGTATTCCTCAGCACACGACATAAGTTTCCAGACGATATATGTAAACATTTCTAAGAGAATAGCGACAAATGTACGATCTGTCATTACGTCATTACGAAATAAATGAAGAATCTGGAGGTTTTCTCCGGTTTTTACTATTTATTGACACTTTTCGCTCTTTCTCGTGACCTGTGGCTCCCAGACCTCAAGTAATGCCATACCTGCAGGTACTCGGTTGATTCCAAGACACCAAAACTGGCAAATTATTGAATTTTAGAAAACTAAAACTTGATTTGTACTACTTCTTTCTTACCGATTGCGTCAATGTAGAAGCTTCTGTTTTGTTGCTTGTAGTGCCACTGCATGCCTCAGCACACGACATAAGTTTCCAGACGATATATGTAAACATTTCTGAGAGAATAGCGACAAATGTACGACCTGTCATTACGTCATTACGAAATAAATGAAGAATCTGGAGGTTTTCTCCGGTTTTTACCATTTATTGACACTTTTCGCTCTTTCTCGTGATCTGTGGCTCCCAGACCTTAAGTAATGCAAAACCTGAAGGTCCTCGGTTGATTCCAAGACACCAAAACTATCAAATTATTGAATTTTAGAAAACTAAATCTTGATTTGTACTACTTCTTTCTTACAGATTGCGTCAACGTAGAAGCTTCTGTTTTGTTGCTTGTAGTGCCACTGTATTCCTCAGCACACGACATAAGTTTCCAGACGATATATGTAAACATTTCTGAGAGAATAGCGACAAAAGTACGATCTGTCATTACGTCATTACGAAATAAATGAAGAATCTGGAGGTTTTCTCCGGATTTTACT
The DNA here is from genome assembly GCF_021461385.2 of Schistocerca piceifrons. Taxonomy (NCBI): domain Eukaryota; kingdom Metazoa; phylum Arthropoda; class Insecta; order Orthoptera; family Acrididae; genus Schistocerca; species Schistocerca piceifrons. The sequence continues at coordinate 15,326 of NW_025729074.1, forward strand.
ATTTATTGACACTTTTCGCGCTTTCTCGTCAACTGTGGCTCCCAGACCTCAAGTAATGCAAAACCTGAAGGTCCTCGGTTGATTCCAAGACACCAAAACTATCAAATTATTGAATTTTAGAAAACTAAATCTTGATTTGTACTACTTCTTTCTTACCGATTGCGTCAACGTAGAAGCTTCTGTTTTGTTGCTTGTAGTGCCACTGTATTCCTCAGCACACGACATAAGTTTCCAGACGATATATGTAAACATTTCTGAGAGAATAGCGACAAAAGTACGATCTGTCATTACGTCATTACGAAATAAATGAAGAATCTGGAGGTTTTCTCCGGATTTTACTATTTATTGACACTTTTCGCGCTTTCTCGTGAACTGTGGCTCCCAGCCCTCAAGTAATGCATAACCCGAAGGTCCTCGGTTGATTCCAAGACACCAAAACTGGCCAATTATTGAATTTTAGATAACTAAAACTTGATTTGTACTACTTCTTTCTTACCGATTGCGTCAACGTAGAAGCTTCTGTTTTGTTGCTTGTAGTGCCACTGCATTCCTCAGCACACGACATAAGTTTCCAGACGATATATGTAAATATTTCTGAGAGAATAGCGACAAATGTACTATCTGTCATTATGTCATTACGAAATAAATGAAGAATCTGGAGGTTTTCTCCGGTTTTTACTATTTATTGACACTTTTCGCTCTTTCTCGTGAACTGTGGCTCCCAGACCTCAAGTAATGCAAAACCTGAAGGTCCTCGGTTGATTCCAAGACACCAAAACTATCAAATTATTGAATTTTAGAAAACTAAATCTTGATTTGTACTACTTCTTTCTTACCGATTGCGTCAACGTAGAAGCTTCTGTTTTGTTGCTTGTAGTGCCACTGTATTCCTCAGCACACGACATAAGTTTCCAGACGATATATGTAAACATTTCTGAGAGAATAGCGACAAAAGTACGATCTGTCATTACGTCATTACGAAATAAATGAAGAATCTGGAGGTTTTCTCCGGATTTTACTATTTATTGACACTTTTCGCGCTTTCTCGTGAACTGTGGCTCCCAGACCTCAAGTAATGCATAACCCGAAGGTCCTCGGTTGATTCCAAGACACCAAAACTGGCCAATTATTGAATTTTAGATAACTAAAACTTGATTTGTACTACTTCTTTCTTACCGATTGCGTCAACGTAGAAGCTTCTGTTTTGTTGCTTGTAGTGCCACTGCATTCCTCAGCACACGACATAAGTTTCCAGACGATATATGTAAATATTTCTGAGAGAATAGCGACAAATGTACTATCTGTCATTATGTCATTACGAAATAAATGAAGAATCTGGAGGTTTTCTCCGGTTTTTACTATTTATTGACACTTTTCGCTCTTTCTCGTGATCTGTGGCTCCCAGACCTTAAGTAATGCAAAACCTGAAGGTCCTCGGTTGATTCCAAGACACCAAAACTGGCAAATTATTGAATTTTAGAAAACTAAAACTTGATTTGTAATACTTCTTTCTTACCGATTGCGTCAACGTAGAAGCTTCTGTTTTGTTGCTTGTAGTGCCACTGCATTCCTCAGCACACGACATAAGTTTCCAGACGATATATGTAAACATTTCTGAGAGAATAGCGACAAAAGTACGATCTGTCATTACGTCATTACGAAGTAAATGAAGAATCTGGAGGTTTTCTCCGGTTTTTACTATTTATTGACACTTTTCGCTCTTTCTCGTGAACTGTGGCTCCCAGACCTCAAGTAATGCAAAACCTGAAGGTCCTCGGTTGATTCCAAGGCACCAAAACTGGCAAATTATTGAATTTTAGAAAACTAAAACTAGATTTGTACTACTTCTTTCTTACCGATTGCGTCAACGTAGAAGCTTCTGTTTTGTTGCTTCTAGTGCCACTGCATTCCTTAGCACACGACATAAGTTTCCAGACGATATATGTAAATATTTCTGAGAGAATAGCGACAAATGTACGATCTGTCATTACGTCATTACGAAATAAATGAAGAATCTGGAGGTTTTCTTCGGTTTTTACTATTTATTGACACTTTTGGGTCTTTTTCGTGAACTGTGGCTCCCAGACCTCCAGTAATGCAAAACCTGAAGGTCCTCGGTTGATTCCAAGGCACCAAAACTGGCAAATTGTTGAATTTTAGACTACTAAAACTTGATTTGTACTATTTCTTTCTTACCGATTGCGTCAACGTAGAAGCTTCTGTTTTGTTGCTTGTAGTGCCACTGCATTCCTCAGCACACGACATAAGTTTCCAGACGATATATGTGAACATTTCTGAGAGAATAGCGACAAATGTACGATCTGTCATTACGTCATTACGAAATAAGTGAAGAATCTGGAGGCATTCTCCGGTTTTTACTATTTATTGACACTTTTCGCTCTTTCTCGTGAACTGTGGCTCCCAGACCTCAAGTAATGCAAAACCTGAAGGTCCTCGGTTGATTCCGAGGCACCAAAACTGTCAAATTATTGAATTTCTAAAACCAAAACTAGATTTGTACTACTTCTTTCTTACCGATTGCGTCAACGTAGAAGCTTCTGTTTTGTTGCTTGTAGTGCCACTGCATTCCTCAGCACACGACATAAGTTTCCAGACGATATATGTAAACATTTCTGAGAGAATAGCGACAAATGTACGATCTGTCATTACGTAATTACGAAATAAATGAAGAATCTGGAGGTTTTCTCCGGTTTTTACTATTTATTGACACTTTTCGCTCTTTCTCGTGAACTGTGGCTCCCAGACCTCAAGTAATGCAAAACCTGAAGGTCCTCGGTTGATTCCAAGACACCAAGACTATCAAATTATTGAATTTTAGAAAACTAAATCTTGATTTGTACTACTTCTTTCTTACCGATTGCGTCAACGTAGAAGCTTCTGTTTTGTTGCTTGTAGTGCCACAGTATTCCTCAGCACACGACATAAGTTTCCAGACGATATATGTAAACATTTCTAAGAGAATAGCGACAAATGTACGATCTGTCATTACGTCATTACGAAATAAATGAAGAATCTGGAGGTTTTCTCCGGTTTTTACTATTTATTGACACTTTTCGCTCTTTCTCGTGACCTGTGGCTCCCAGACCTCAAGTAATGCCATACCTGCAGGTACTCGGTTGATTCCAAGACACCAAAACTGGCAAATTATTGAATTTTAGAAAACTAAAACTTGATTTGTACTACTTCTTTCTTACCGATTGCGTCAATGTAGAAGCTTCTGTTTTGTTGCTTGTAGTGCCACTGCATGCCTCAGCACACGACATAAGTTTCCAGACGATATATGTAAACATTTCTGAGAGAATAGCGACAAATGTACGACCTGTCATTACGTCATTACGAAATAAATGAAGAATCTGGAGGTTTTCTCCGGTTTTTACCATTTATTGACACTTTTCGCTCTTTCTCGTGAACTGTGGCTCCCTGGCCTCAAGTAATGCCATACCTGCAGGTACTCGGTTGATTCCAAGGCACCAAAACTGGCAAATTATTGAATTTTAGAAGACTAAAACTTGATTTGTAATACTTCTTTCTTACCGATTGCGTCAACTTAGAAGCTTCTGTTTTGTTGCTTGTAGTGCCACTGCATTCCTAAGCACACGACATAAGTTTCCAGACGATATATGTAAACATTTCAGAGAGAATTGCGACAAATGTACATTCTATCATTACGTCATTACGAAATAAATGTCGAAACGAGAGGGTTTCTCCGGTTTTTACTATTTATTGACACTTTTCGCTCTTTCTCGTGAACTGCGGCTGCCAGACCTCAAGTAATGCAAAACCTGCAGGTCCTCGGTTGATTGCAAGGCACCAAAACCAACTAATTATTGAATTTCAGAAAACTAAAACTTGATTTGTACTACTTCTTTCTTACCGATTGCGTCAACGTAGAAGCTTCTGTTTTGTTGCTTGTAGTGCCACTGCATACCTCAGCACACGACATAATTTTCCAGACGATATATGTAAACTTTTCTGAGAGAATAGCGACAAATGTACGATCTGTCATTACGTCATTACGACATTAATGAAGAATCTGGAGGTTTTCTCCGGTTTTTACTATTTATTGACACTTTTCGCTCTTTCTCGTGACCTGTGGCTCCCAGACCTCAAGTAATGTGAAACCTGAAGGTCCTCGGTTGATTCCAAGGCACCAAAACTGGCAAATTATTGAATTTTAGAAAACTAAAACTTGATTTGTACTACTTCTTTCTTACCGATTGCGTCAACGTAGAAGCTTCTTTTTTGTTGCTTGTAGTGCCACTGCATTAATCAGCACATGTCATAAGTTTCCAGACGATATATGTAAACATTTCTGAGAGAATTGCGACAAATGTACGATCTGTCATTACGTCATTACGAAATAAATGAAGAATCTGGAGGTATTCTCCGGTTTTTACTATTTATTGACACTTTTCGCTCTTTCTCGTGAACTGTGGCTCCCAGACCTCAAGTAATGCAAAACCTGAAGGTCCTCGGTTGATTCCGAGGCACCAAAACTGGCAAATTATTGAATTTTAGAAAACTAAAACTTGATTTGTACTACTTCTTTCTTACCGATTGCGTCAACGTAGAAGCTTCTGTTTTGTTGCTTGTAGTGCCACTGTATTCCTCAGCACACGACATAAGTTTCCAGACGATATATGTAAACATTTCTGAGAGAATAGCGACAAAAGTACGATCTGTCATTACGTCATTACGAAATAAATTAAGAATCTGGAGGTTTTCTCCGGATTTTACTATTTATTGACACTTTTCGCGCTTTCTCGTGAACTGTGGCTCCCAGACCTCAAGTAATGCAAAACCCGAAGGTCCTCGGTTGATTCCAAGACACCAAAACTGGCAAATTATTGAATTTTAGAAAACTAAAACTTGATTTGTACTACTTCTTTCTTACCGATTGCGTCAACGTAGAAGCTTCCGTTTTGTTGCTTGTAGTGCCACTGTATTCCTCAGCACACGACATAAGTTTCCAGACGATTTATGTAAACATTTCTGAGAGAATAGCGACAAAAGTACGATCTGTCATTACGTCATTACGAAATAAATGAAGAATCTGGAGGTTTTCTCCGGATTTTACTATTTATTGACACTTTTCGCGCTTTCTCGTGAACTGTGGCTCCCAGACCTCAAGTAATGCAAAACCTGAAGGTCCTCGGTTGATTCCAAGACACCAAAACTATCAGATAATTGAATTTTAGAAAACTAAATCTTGATTTGTACTACTTCTTTCTTACCGATTGCGTCAACGTAGAAGCTTCTGTTTTGTTGCTTGTAGTGCCACTGTATTCCTCAGCACACGACATAAGTTTCCAGACGATATATGTAAACATTTCTGAGAGAATAGCGACAAAAGTACGATCTGTCATTACGTCATTACGAAATAAATGAAGAATCTGGAGGTTTTCTCCGGATTTTACTATTTATTGACACTTTTCGCTCTTTCTCGTGAACTGTGGCTCCCAGACCTCAAGTAATGCAAAACCTGAAGGTCCTCGGTTGATTCCAAGGCACCAAAACTGGCAAATTATAGAAGTTTAGAAAACTAAAACTCGATTTGTACTACTTCTTTCTTACCGATTGCGTCAACGTAGAAGCTTCTGTTTTGTTGCTTCTAGTGCCACTGCATTCCTTAGCACACGACATAAGTTTCCAGACGATATATGTAAATATTTCTGAGAGAATAGCGACAAATGTACGATCTGTCATTACGTCATTACGAAATAAATGAAGAATCTGGAGGTTTTCTTCGGTTTTTACTATTTATTGACACTTTTGGGTCTTTTTTCGTGAACTGTGGCTCCCAGACCTCCAGTAATGCAAAACCTGAAGGTCCTCGGTTGATTCCAAGGCACCAAAACTGGCAAATTGTTGATTTTTAGACTACTAAAACTTGATTTGTACTATTTCTTTCTTACCGATTGCGTCAACGTAGAAGCTTCTGTTTTGTTGCTTGTAGTGCCACTGCATTCCTCAGCACACGACATAAGTTTCCAGACGATATATGTGAACATTTCTGAGAGAATAGCGACAAATGTACGATCTGTCATTACGTCATTACGAAATAAGTGAAGAATCTGGAGGCATTCTCCGGTTTTTACTATTTATTGACACTTTTCGCTCTTTCTCGTGAACTGTGGCTCCCAGACCTCAAGTAATGCAAAACCTGAAGGTCCTCGGTTGATTCCGAGGCACCAAAACTGTCAAATTATTGAATTTCTAAAACCAAAACTAGATTTGTACTACTTCTTTCTTACCGATTGCGTCAACGTAGAAGCTTCTGTTTTGTTGCTTGTAGTGCCACTGCATTCCTCAGCACACGACATAAGTTTCCAGACGATATATGTAAACATTTCTGAGAGAATAGCGACAAATGTACGATCTGTCATTACGTAATTACGAAATAAATGAAGAATCTGGAGGTTTTCTCCGGTTTTTACTATTTATTGACACTTTTCGCTCTTTCTCGTGAACTGTGGCTCCCAGACCTCAAGTAATGCAAAACCTGAAGGTCCTCGGTTGATTCCAAGACACCAAGACTATCAAATTATTGAATTTTAGAAAACTAAATCTTGATTTGTACTACTTCTTTCTTACCGATTGCGTCAACGTAGAAGCTTCTGTTTTGTTGCTTGTAGTGCCACAGTATTCCTCAGCACACGACATAAGTTTCCAGACGATATATGTAAACATTTCTAAGAGAATAGCGACAAATGTACGATCTGTCATTACGTCATTACGAAATAAATGAAGAATCTGGAGGTTTTCTCCGGTTTTTACTATTTATTGACACTTTTCGCTCTTTCTCGTGACCTGTGGCTCCCAGACCTCAAGTAATGCCATACCTGCAGGTACTCGGTTGATTCCAAGACACCAAAACTGGCAAATTATTGAATTTTAGAAAACTAAAACTTGATTTGTACTACTTCTTTCTTACCGATTGCGTCAATGTAGAAGCTTCTGTTTTGTTGCTTGTAGTGCCACTGCATGCCTCAGCACACGACATAAGTTTCCAGACGATATATGTAAACATTTCTGAGAGAATAGCGACAAATGTACGACCTGTCATTACGTCATTACGAAATAAATGAAGAATCTAGAGGTTTTCTCCGGTTTTTACCATTTATTGACACTTTTCGCTTTTTCTCGTGAACTGTGGCTCCCAGGCCTCAAGTAATGCAAAACCTGAGGGTCCTCGGTTGATTCCAAGGCACCAAAACTGGCAAATTATTGAATTTTAGAAGACTAAAACTTGATTTGTAATACTTCTTTCTTACCGATTGCGTCAACTTAGAAGCTTCTGTTTTGTTGCTTGTAGTGCCACTGCATTCCTAAGCACACGACATAAGTTTCCAGACGATATATGTAAACATTTCAGAGAGAATTGCGACAAATGTACATTCTATCATTACGTAATTACGAAATAAATGTCGAAACGAGAGGGTTTCTCCGGTTTTTACTATTTATTGACACTTTTCGCTCTTTCTCGTGAACTGCGGCTGCCAGACCTCAAGTAATGCAAAACCTGCAGGTCCTCGGTTGATTGCAAGGCACCAATCTTGATTTGCACGACTTCTTTCTTACCAATTGCGTCAACGTAGAAGCTTCTGTTTTGTTGCTTGTAGTGCCACTGCATACCTCAGCACACGACATAATTTTCCAGACGATAAAGGTAAACATTTGTGAGAGAATAGCGACAATTGTACGATCTGTCATTACGTCATTACCAAGTAAATAAAGAATCTGGAGGTTTTCTCCGGTTTTTACTACTTATTGACAGTTTTCGCGCTTTCTCGTGAACTGTGGCTGCCAGACCTCAAGTAATGCAAAACCTGAAGGTCCTCGGTTGATTCCAAGGCACCAAAACTGGCGAATTATTGAAGTTTAGAAAACTAAAACTTGATTTGTACTACTTCTTTCTTACCGATTGCGTCAACGTAGAGGCTTCTGTTTTGTTGCTTGTAGTGCCACTGCATTCCTCAGCACACGACATAAGTTTCCAGACGATATATGTGAACATTTCTGAGAGAATAGCGACAAATGTACGATCTGTCATTACGTCATTACGAAATAAGTGAAGAATCTGGAGGTATTCTCCGGTTTTTACTATTTATTGACACTTTTCGCTCTTTCTCGTGAACTGTGGCTCCCAGACCTCAAGTAATGCAAATCCTGAAGGTCCTCGGTTGATTCCGAGGCACCAAAACTGTCAAATTATTGAATTTCTAAAACCAAAACTAGATTTGTACTACTTCTTTCTTACCGATTGCGTCAACGTAGAAGCTTCTGTTTTGTTGCTTGTAGTGCCACTGCATTCCTCAGCACACGACATAAGTTTCCAGACGATATATGTAAACATTTCTGAGAGAATAGCGACAAATGTACGATCTGTCATTACGTCATTACGAAATAATTGAAGAATCTGGAGGTTTTCTCCGGTTTTTACTATTTATTGACACTTTTCGCTCTATCTCGTGAACTGTGGCTCCCAGATCTCAAGTAATGCAAAACCTGAAGGTCCTTGGTTGTTTGCAAGGCACCAAAACTGGCAAATTATTGAAGTTTAGAAAACTAAAACTTGATTTTTACTACTTCTTTCTTACCGATTGCGTCAACGTAGAAGCTTCTGTTTTGTTGCTTGTAGTGCCACTGCATTTTTCAGCACACGACATAAGTTTCCAGACGATATATGTAAACATTTCTGAGAGAATAGCGACAAATGTACGATCTGTCATTACGTAATTACGAAATAAATGAAGAATCTGGAGGTTTTCTCCGGTTTTTACTATTTATTGACACTTTTCGCTCTTTCTCGTGAACTGTGGCTCCCAGACCTCAAGTAATGCAAAACCTGAAGGTCCTCGGTTGATTCCAAGACACCAAGACTATCAAATTATTGAATTTTAGAAAACTAAATCTTGATTTGTACTACTTCTTTCTTACCGATTGCGTCAACGTAGAAGCTTCTGCTTTGTTGCTTGTAGTGCCACTGTATTCCTCAGCACACGACATAAGTTTCCAGACGATATATGTAAACATTTCTGAGAGAATAGCGACAAAAGTACGATCTGTCATTACGTCATTACGAAATAAATGAAGAATCTGGAGGTTCTCTCCGGATTTTACTATTTATTGACACTTTTCGCGCTTTCTCGTGAACTGTGGCTCCCAGACCTCAAGTAATGCAAAACCTGAAGGTCCTCGGTTGATTCCAAGACACCAAAACTATCAGATTATTGAATTTTAGAAAACTAAATCTTGATTTGTACTACTTCTTTCTTACCGATTGCGTCAACGTAGAAACTTCTGTTTTGTTGCTTGTAGTGCCACTGTATTCCTCAGCACACGACATAAGTTTCCAGACGATATATGTAAACATTTCTGAGAGAATAGCGACAAAAGTACGATCTGTCATTACGTCATTACGAAATAAATGAAGAATCTGGAGGTTTTCTCCGGATTTTACTATTTATTGACACTTTTCGCGCTTTCTCGTGAACTGTGGCTCCCAGACCTCAAGTAATGCAAAACCCGAAGGTCCTCGGTTGATTCCAAGACACCAAAACTGACAAATTATTGAATTTTAGATAACTAAAACTTGATTTGTACTACTTCTTTCTTACCGATTGCGTCAACGTAGAAGCTTCTGTTTTGTTGCTTGTAGTGCCACTGCATTCCTCAGCACACGACATAAGTTTCCAGACGATATATGTAAATATTTCTGAGAGAATAGCGACAAATGTACTATCTGTCATTATGTCATTACGAAATAAATGAAGAATCTGGAGGTTTTCTCCGGTTTTTACTATTTATTGACACTTTTCGCTCTTTCTCGTGATCTGTGGCTCCCAGACCTTAAGTAATGCAAAACCTGAAGGTCCTCGGTTGATTCCAAGACACCAAAACTATAAAATTATTGAATTTTAGAAAACTAAAACTTGATTTGTAATACTTCTTTCTTACCGATTGCGTCAACGTAGAAGCTTCTGTTTTGTTGCTTGTAGTGCCACTGCATTCCTCAGCACACGACATAAGTTTCCAGACGATATATATAAACATTTCTGAGAGAATAGCGACAAAAGTACGATCTGTCATTACGTCATTACGAAGTAAATGAAGAATCTGGAGGTTTTCTCCGGTTTTTACTATTTATTGACACTTTTCGCTCTTTCTCGTGAACTGTGGCTCCCAGACCTCAAGTAATGCAAAACCTGAAGGTCCTCGGTTGATTCCAAGGCACCAAAACTGGCAAATTATAGAAGTTTAGAAAACTAAAACTCGATTTGTACTACTTCTTTCTTACCGATTGCGTCAACGTAGAAGCTTCTGTTTTGTTGCTTTTAGTGCCACTGCATTCCTTAGCACACGACATAAGTTTCCAGACGATATATGTAAACATTTCTGAGAGAATAGCGACAAATGTACGATCTGTCATTACGTCATTACGAAATAAATGAAGAATCTGGAGGTTTTCTTCGGTTTTTACTATTTATTGACACTTTTCGCTCTTTCTCGTGACCTGTGGCTCCCAGACCTCAAGTAATGCAAAACCTGAAGGTCCTCGGTTGATTCCAAGGCACCAAAACTGGCAAATTATTGAATTTTAGACTACTGAAACTTGATTTGTACTATTTCTTTCTTACCGATTGCGTCAACGTAGAAGCTTCTGTTTTGTTGCTTGTAGTGCCACTGCATTCTTCAGCACACGACATATGTTGACAGACGATATATGTAAACATTTCTGAGAGAATAGCGACAAATGTACGATCTGTCATTACGTCATTACGAAATAAATGAAGAATCTGGAGGTTTTCTCCGGTTTTTACTATTTATTGACACTTTTCGCTCTTTCTCGTGAACTGTGGCTACCAGACCTCAAGTAATGCTAAACCTGAAGGTCCTCGGTTGATTCCAAGATACCAAAACTGGCAAATTATTGAAGTTTAGAAAACTAAAACTTGATTTGTACTACATCTTTCTTACCGATTGCGTCAACGTAGAAGCTTCTGTTTTGTTGCTTGTAGTGCCACTGCATTCCTCAGCACACGACATAAGTTTCCAGACGATATATGTAAACATTTCTGAGAGAAAAGCGACAAATGTACGATCTGTCATTACGTAATTACGAAATAAATGAAGAATCTGGAGGTTTTCTCCGGTTTTTACTATTTATTGACACTTTTCGCTCTTTCTCGTGAACTGTGTCTCCCAGACCTCAAGTAATGCTAAACCTGAAGGTCCTCGGTTGATTCCAAGATACCAAAACTGGCAAATTATTGAAGTTTAGAAAACTAAAACTTGATTTGTACTACATGTTTCTTACCGATTGTGTCAACGTAGAAGCTTCTGTTTTGTTGCTTGTAGTGCCACTGCATTCCTCAGCACACGACATAAGTTTCCAGACGATATATGTAAACATTTCTAAGAGAAAAGCGACAAATGTACGATCTGTCATTACGTAATTACGAAATAAATGAAGAATCTGGAGGTTTTCTCCGGTTTTTACTATTTATTGACACTTTTCGCTCTTTCTCGTGAACTGTGGCTACCAGACCTCAAGTAATGCTAAACCTGAAGGTCCTCGGTTGATTCCAAGATACCAAAACTGGCAAATTATTGAAGTTTAGAAAACTAAAACTTGATTTGTACTACATCTTTCTTACCGATTGCGTCAACGTAGAAGCTTCTGTTTTGTTGCTTGTAGTGCCACTGCATTCCTCAGCACACGACATAAGTTTCCAGACGATATATGTAAACATTTCTGAGAGAAAAGCGACAAATGTACGATCTGTCATTACGTAATTACGAAATAAATGAAGAATCTGGAGGTTTTCTCCCGTTTTTACTATTTATTGACACTTTTCGCTCTTTCTCGTGAACTGTGGCTACCAGACCTCAAGTAATGCTAAACCTGAAGGTCCTCGGTTGATTCCAAGATACCAAAACTGGCAAATTATTGAAGTTTAGAAAACTAAAACTTGATTTGTACTACATCTTTCTTACCGATTGCGTCAACGTAGAAGCTTCTGTTTTGTTGCTTGTAGTGCCACTGCATTCCTCAGCACACGACATAAGTTTCCAGACGATATATGTAAACATTTCTGAGAGAAAAGCGACAAATGTACGATCTGTCATTACGTAATTACGAAATAAATGAAGAATCTGGAGGTTTTCTCCGGTTTTTACTATTTATTGACACTTTTCGCTCTTTCTCGTGAACTGTGGCTACCAGACCTCAAGTAATGCTAAACCTGAAGGTCCTCGGTTGATTCCAAGATACCAAAACTGGCAAATTATTGAAGTTTAGAAAACTAAAACTTGATTTGTACTACATCTTTCTTACCGATTGCGTCAACGTAGAAGCTTCTGTTTTGTTGCTTGTAGTGCCACTGCATTCCTCAGCACACGACATAAGTTTCCAGACGATATATGTAAACATTTCTGAGAGAAAAGCGACAAATGTACGATCTGTCATTACGTAATTACGAAATAAATGAAGAATCTGGAGGTTTTCTCCGGTTTTTACTATTTATTGACACTTTTCGCTCTTTCTCGTGAACTGTGGCTACCAGACCTCAAGTAATGCTAAACCTGAAGGTCCTCGGTTGATTCCAAGATACCAAAACTGGCAAATTATTGAAGTTTAGAAAACTAAAACTTGATTTGTACTACATCTTTCTTACCGATTGCGTCAACGTAGAAGCTTCTGTTTTGTTGCTTGTAGTGCCACTGCATTCCTCAGCACACGACATAAGTTTCCAGACGATATATGTAAACATTTCTGAGAGAAAAGCGACAAATGTACGATCTGTCATTACGTCATTACGAAATAAATGAAGAATCTGGAGGTTTACTCCGGTTTTTACTATTTATTGACACTTTTCGCTCTTTCTCGTGAACTGTGGCTCCCAGACCTCAAGTAATGCTAAACCTGAAGGTCCTCGGTTGATTCCAAGATACCAAAACTGGCAAATTATTGAAGTTTAGAAAACTAAAACTTGATTTGTACTACATCTTTCTTACCGATTGCGTCAACGTAGAAGCTTCTGTTTTGTTGCTTGTAGTGCCACTGCATTCCTCAGCACACGACATAAGTTTCCAGACGATATATGTAAACATTTCTGAGAGAAAAGCGACAAATGTACGATCTGTCATTACGTAATTACGAAATAAATGAAGAATCTGGAGGTCTTCTCCGGTTTTTACTATTTATTGACACTTTTCGCTCTTTCTCGTGAACTGTGGCTACCAGACCCCAAGTAATGCTAAACCTGAAGGTCCTCGGTTGATTCCAAGATACCAAAACTGGCAAATTATTGAAGTTTAGAAAACTAAAACTTGATTTGTACTACATCTTTCTTACCGATTGCGTCAACGTAGAAGCTTCTGTTTTGTTGCTTGTAGTGCCACTGCATTCCTCAGCACACGACATAAGTTTCTAGGCGATATATGTAAACATTTCTGAGAGAATAGCGACAAATGTACGATCTGTCATGACGTCATTACGAAATAAATGAAGAATCTGGAGGTTTACTCCGGTTTTTACTATTTATTGACACTTTTCGCTCTTTCTCGTGAACTGTGGCTCCCAGACCTCAAGTAATGCAAAACCTGAAGGTCCTCGGTTGATTCCAAGGCCCCAAAACTGGCAAATTATTGAATTTTAGAAAACTGAAACTCGATTTGTACTACTTCTTTCTAACCGATTGCGTCAACGTAGAAGCTTCTGTTTTGTTGCTTGTAGTGCCACTGCATTCCTCAGCTCACGACATAAGTTTCCAGACGATATATGTAAACATTTGTGAGAGAATAGCGACAAATGTACTATCTGTCATTACGTCATTACGAAATAAATGAAGGATCTGGAGGTTTTCTCCGGTTTTTACTATTTATTGACACTTTTCGCTCTTTCTCGTGAACTGTGGCTCCCAGACCTCAAGTAATGCAAAACCTGAAGGTCCTCGGTTGATACCGAGGCACCAAAACTGGCAAATTATTGAAATTTAGAAAACTAAAACTAGATTTGTACTACTTCTTTATTACCGATTGCGTCAACGTAGAAGCTTCTGTTTTGTTGCTTGTAGTGCCACTGCATCCCTCAGCACACGACATAAGTTTCCAGACGATATATGTAAACATTTCTGAGAGAATAGCGACAAATGTACGATCTGTCATTACGTAATTACGAAATAAATGAAGAATCTGGAGGTTTTCTCCGGTTTTTACTATTTATTGACACTTTTCGCTCTTTCTCGTGAACTGTGGCTCCCAGACCTCAAGTAATGCAAAACCTGAAGGTCCTCGGTTGATTGCAAGGCACCAAAACCGACTAATTATCGAATTTTAGGAAACTAAAACTTGATTTGTACTACTTCTTTCTTACCGATTGCGTCAACGTAGAAGCTTCTGTTTTGTTGCTTGTAGTGCCACTGCATTCCTCAGCACACGACATAAGTTTCCAGACGATATATGTAAATATTTCAGAGAGAATAGCGACAAATGTACTATCTGTCATTATGTCATTACGAAATAAATGAAGAATCTGGAGGTTTTCTCCGGTTTTTACTATTTATTGACACTTTTCGCTCTTTCTCGTGAGCTGTGGCTCCCAGACCTCAAGTAGTACAAAACCTGATGGTCCTCGGTTGATTCCAAGGCACCAAAACTGGCAAATAATTGAATTTTAGAAAACTAAAACTTGATTTGTACTACTTCTTTCTTACCGATTGCGTCAACGTAGAAGCTTCTATTTTGTTGCTTGCAGTGCCACTGCATTCCTCAGCACCCGACTTACGTTTCCAGACGATATATGTAAACATTTCTGATAGAATAGCGACAAATGTACGATCTGTCATTACGTCTTCACGAAATAAATGAAGAATCTGGAGGTTTTCTCCGGTTTTTACTATTTATTGACACTTTTCGCTCTTTCTCGTGAACTGTGGCTCCCAGACCTCAAGTAATGCAAAACCTGAAGGTCCTCGGTTGATTCCAAGACACCAAAACTGGCAAATTATTGAATTTTAGAAAACTAAAACTTGATTTGTACTACTTCTTTCTTACCGATTGCGTCAACGTAGAAGCTTCTGTTTTGTTGCTTGTAGTGCCACTGCATTCCTCAGCACACGACATAAGTTTCCAGACGATATATGTAAACATTTCTGAGAGAATAGCGACGAAAGTACGATCTGTCATTACGTCATCACGAAGTAAATGAAGAATCTGGAGGTTTTCTCCGGTTTTTACTATTTATTGACACTTTTCGCTCTTTCTCGTGAACTGTGTCTCCCAGACCTCAAGTAATGCAAAACCTGAAGGTCCTCGGTTGATTCCAAGGCACCAAAACTGGCAAATTATTGAAGTTTAGAAAACTAAAACTTGATTTGTACTACTTCTTTCTTACCGATTGCGTCAACGTAGAAGCTTCTGTTTTGTTGCTTGTAGTGCCACTGCATTCCTCAGCGCACGACATATGTTTCCAGACGATATATGTAAACATTTCTGAGAGAATAGCGACAAATGTACGATCTGTCATTACGTAATTACGAAATAAATGAAGAATCTGGAGGTTTTCTCCGGTTTTTACTATTTATTGACACTTTTCGCTCTTTCTCGTGAACTGTGGCTCCCAGACCTCAAGTAATGCAAATCCTGAAGGTCCTCGGTTGATTCCAAGAGACCAAAACTATCAAATTATTGAATTTTAGAAAACTAAATCTTGATTTGTACTACTTCTTTCTTACCGATTGCGTCAACGTAGAAGCTTCTGTTTTGTTGCTTGTAGTGCCACTGTATTCCTCAGCACTCGACATAAGTTTCCAAACGATATATGTAAACATTTCTGAGAGAATAGCGACAAAAGTACGATCTGTCATTACGTCATTACGAAATAAATGAAGAATCTGGAGGTTTTCTCCGGATTTTACTATTTATTGACACTTTTCGCGCTTTCTCGTGAACTGTGGCTCCCAGACCTCAAGTAGTGCAAAACCCGAAGGTCCTCGGTTGATTCCAAGACACCAAAACTGGCAAATTATTGAATTTTAGATAACTAAAACTTGATTTGTACTACTTCTTTCTTACCGATTGCGTCAACGTAGAAGCTTCTGTTTTGTTGCTTGTAGTGCCACTGCGTTCCTCAGCACACGAGATAAGTTTCCAGACGATATATGTAAATATTTCTGAGAGAATAGCGACAAATGTACTATCTGTCATTATGTCATTACGAAATAAGTGAAGAATCTGGAGGTTTTCTCCGGTTTTTACTATTTATTGACACTTTTCGCTCTTTCACGTGAACTGTGGCTCCCAGACCTCAAGTAATGCAATACCTGAAGGTCCCCGGTTGATTCCATGGCACCAAAACTGGCAAATTATTGAATTTTAGAAAACTAAAACTTGATTTGTACTACTTCTTTCTTACCGATTGCGTCAACGTAGAAGATTCTATTTTGTTGCTTGCAGTGCCACTGCATTCCTCAGCACCCGACTTACGTTTCCAGACGATATATGTAAACATTTCTGAGAGAATAGCGACAAATGTACGATCTGTCATTACGTCTTCACGAAATAAGTGAAGAATCTGGAGGTTTTCTCCGGTTTTTACTATTTATTGACACTTTTCGCTCTTTCTCGTGATCTGTGGCTCCCAGACCTTAAGTAATGCAAAACCTGAAGGTCCTCGGTTGATTCCAAGACACAAAACTGGCAAATTATTGAATTTTGGAAAACTAAAACTTGATTTGTAATACTTCTTTCTTACCGATTGCGTCAACGTAGAAGCTTCTGTTTTGTTGCTTGTAGTGCCACTGCATTCCTCAGCACACGACATAAGTTTCCACACGATATATGTAAACATTTCTGAGAGAATAGCGACAAAAGTACGATCTGTAATTACGTCATTACGAAGTAAATGAAGAATCTGGAGGTTTTCTCCGGTTTTTACTATTTATTGACACTTTTCGCTCTTTCTCGTGAACTGTGGCTCCCAGACCTCAAGTAATGCAAAACCTGAAGGTCCTCGGTTGATTCCAAGGCACCAAAACTGGCAAATTATAGAAGTTTAGAAAACTAAAACTTGATTTGTACTACTTCTTTCTTACCGATTGCGTCAACGTAGAAGCTTCTGTTTCGTTGCTTCTAGTGCCACTGCATTCCTCAGCACACGACATAAGTTTCCAGACGATAAATGCAAATATTTCTGAGAGAATAGCAACAAATGCGCGATCTGTCATTACGTCATTACGAAATAAATGTCGAACGGGAGGGTTTCTTCGGTTTTTACTACTTATTGACACTTGTCGCTCTTTCTCGTGAACTGTGGCTGCCAGACGTCAAGTAATGCAAAACCTGAAGGTCGTCGGTTGATTCCAAGGCACCAAAACTGGCAAATTATTGAATTTTAGAAAACTAAAACTTCATTTGTACTACTCCATTCTTACCGATTGCGTCAACGTAGAAGCTTCTGTTTTGTTGCTTGTAGTGCCACTGCATTCCTCAGCACACGACATAAGTTTCCAGACGATATATGTAAATATTTCTGAGAGAATAGCGACAAATGTACGATCTGTCATTATGTCATTACGAAATAAATGAAGAATCTG
The DNA here is from genome assembly GCF_021461385.2 of Schistocerca piceifrons. Taxonomy (NCBI): domain Eukaryota; kingdom Metazoa; phylum Arthropoda; class Insecta; order Orthoptera; family Acrididae; genus Schistocerca; species Schistocerca piceifrons. The sequence goes on from NW_025729074.1 coordinate 32,947, forward strand.
GAGCTTTTCTTTGGTCTTTTCTACTTATTGACACTTTTCGCGCTTTCTCTTGAACTGTGGCTGCCGATCCTCAGGTAATGCAAAACCTGAAGTTCCTCGGTTGTTGCAAGGCACCAAAACCGGCTCATTATTGAATTTTAGAAAACTAAAACTCGATTTGTACTACCTCTTTCTTACCGATTCCGTCAACGTATAAGCTTCTGGTTTGTTGCTTGTAGTGCCACTTCATACATCAGCACACGATATAACTTTTCAGACGATAAATGTAAACATTTCTGAGAGAATAGCGACAAATGTACATTCTGTCATTACGTCATTACGAAATAAATGTCGAAACAAGAGGGTTTCTCCGGTTTTTACTACTTATTGACACTTTTCGCTCTTTCCCGTGAACTGTGGCTGCCAGACCTCAAGTAATGCAAAACCTGAACGTCCTCGGTTGATTGCAAGGCACCACAACCGGCTAATTATTGATTTTAGAAAACTAAAACTTAATTTGTACTACTCCTTTCTTACCGATTGCGTCAACGTAGATGCTTCTGTTTTGTTGCCTGTAGTGCCACTGCATACCTCAGCACGCAACATAAGTTTCCAGACGATAAATGTAAACATTTCTGAGAGAATAGCGACAAATGTACATTCTCTCATTGCGTCATTACGAAATAAATGCCGAAATTAGAGGGTTTCCCGGTTTTTACTTTTTATTGACACTTTTCGCGCTTTCTCGTGAACTGTGTCTGCCAGACCTCAAGTAATGCAAAACCTGAAGGTCCTCCGTTGATTCCAAGGCACCAAAACTGGCAAATTATTGAATTTTAGAAAACTAAAACTTCTACATCTACATCTACATCTACATTCATACTCCGCAAGCCACCCAACGGTGTGTGGCGGAGGGCACCTTACGTGCCAATGTCATTACCTCCCTTTCCTGTTCCAGTCGCGTATGGTTCGCGGGAAGAACGACTGTCTGAAAGCCTCCGTGCGCGCTCTAATCTCTCTAATTTTACATTCGTGATCTCCTCGGGAAGTATAAGTAGGGGGAAGCAATATATTCGATACCTCATCCAGAAACGCATCCTCTCGAAACCTGGCGAGCAAGCTACACCGCGATGCAGAGCGCCTCTCTTGCAGAGTCTTCCACTTGAGTTTATTAAACATCTCCGTAACGCTATCACGGTTACCAAATGACCCAGTGACGAAACGCGCCGCTCTTCTTTGGATCTTCTCTATCTCCTCCGTCAACCCGACCTGGTACGGATCCCACGCTGATGAGCAATACTCAAGTACAGGTCGAACGAGTGTTTTGTAAGCCACCTCCTTTGTTGATGGACTACATTTTCTAAGCACTCTCCCAATGAATCTCAACCTGGTACCCGCCTTACCAACAATTAGTTTTATATGATCATTCCACTTCAAATCGTTCCGTACGCATACTCCCAGATATTTTACAGAAGTAACTGCTACCAGTGTTTGTTCCGCTATCATATAATCATACAATAAAGGATCCTTCTTTCTATGTATTCGCAATACATTACATTTGTCTATGTTAAGGGTCAGTTGCCACTCCCTGCACCAAGTGCCTATCCGCTGCAGATCTTCCTGTATTTCGCTACAATTTTCTAATGCAGCAACTTCTCTGTATACTACAGCATCATCCGCGAAAAGCCGCATGGAACTTCCGACACTATCTACTAAGTCATTTATATATATTGTGAAAAGCAATGGTCCCATAACACTCCCCTGTGGCACGCCAGAGGTTACTTTAACGTCTGTAGACGTCTCTCCATTGATAACAACATGCTGTGTTCTGTTTGCCAAAAACTCCTCAATCCAGCCACACAGCTGGTCTGATATTCCGTAGGCTCTTACTTTGCTTATCAGGCGACAGTGCGGAACTGTATCGAACGCCTTCCGGAAGTCAAGAAAAATAGCATCTACCTGGGAGCCTGTATCTAATATTTTCTGGGTCTCATGAACAAATAAGGCGAGTTGGGTCTCACACGATCGCTGTTTCCGGAATCCATGTTGATTCCTACATAGTAGATTCTGGGTTTCCAGAAATGACATGATACGCGAGCAAAAAACATGTTCTAAAATTCTACAAGAGATCGACGTAAGAGATATAGGTCTATAGTTTTGCGCATCTGCTCGACGACCCTTCTTGAAGACTGGGACTATCTGTGCTCTTTTCCAATCATTTGGAACCCTCCGTTCCTCTAGAGACTTGCGGTACACGGCTGTTAGAAGGGGGGCAAGTTCTTTCGCGTACTCTGTGTAGAATCGAATTGGTATCCCGTCAGGTCCAGTGGACTTTCCTCTATTGAGTGATTCCAGTTGCTTTTCTATTCCTTGGACACTTATTTCGATGTCAGCCATTTTTTCGTTTGTGCGAGGATTTAGAGAAGGAACTGCAGTGCGGTCTTCCTCTGTGAAACAGCTTTGGAAAAAGGTGTTTAGTATTTCAGCTTTACGCGTGTCATTCTCTGTTTCAATGCCATCATCATCCCGTAGTGTCTGGATATGCTGTTTCGAGCCACTTACTGATTTAACGTAAGACCAGAACTTCCTAGGATTTTCTGTCAAGTCGGTACATAGAATTTTACTTTCGAATTCAATGAACGCTTCACGCATAGCCCTCCTTACGCTAACTTTGACATCGTTTAGCTTCTGTTTGTCTGAGAGGTTTTGGCTGCGTTTAAACTTGGAATGGAGCTCTCTTTGCTTTCGCAGTAGTTTCCTAACTTTGTTGTTGTACCACGGTGGATTTTTCCCGTCCCTCACCGTTTTACTCGGCACGTACCTGTCTAAAACGCATTTTACGATTGCCTTGAACTTTTTCCATAAACACTCAACATTGTCAGTGTCGGAACAGAAATTTTCGTTTTGATCTGTTAGGTAGTCTGAAATCTGCCTTCTATTACTCTTGCTAAACAGATAAACCTTCCTCCCTTTTTTTATATTCCTATTAACTTCCATATTCAGGGATGCTGCAGCGGCCTTATGATCACTGATTCCCTGTTCTGTACATACAGATTCGAAAAGTTCGGGTCTGTTTGTTATCAGTAGGTCCAATATGTTATCTCCACGAGTCGGTTCTCTGTTTAATTGCTCGAGGTAATTTTCGGATAGTGCACTCAGTGTAATGTCACTCGATGCTATGTCCCTACCACCCGTCCTAAACGTCTGAGTGTCCCAGTCTATATCTGGTAAATTGAAATCTCCACCTAAGACTATAACATGCTGAGAAAATTTATGTACTACTTCTTTCTTACCGATTGCGTCAACGTAGAAGCTTCTGTTTTGTTGCATGTAGTGCCACTGCATTCCTCAGCACACGACATAAGTTTCCAGACGATATATGTAAACATTTCTGAGAGAATAGCGACAAATGTACATTCTCTCATTGCGTCATTACGAAATAAATGCCGAAACGAGAGGGTTTCCCGGTTTTTACTATTTATTGACACTTTTCGCGCTTTCTCGTGAACTGTGTCTGCCAGACCTCAAGTAATGAAAAACCTGAAGGTCCTCGGTTGATTGCAAGGCACCAAAACCGGCTAATTATTGAATTTTAGAAAACAAAAACTTGATTTGTACTACTTCTTTCTTACCGATTGCGTCCACGTAGAAGCTTCCGTTTTGTTGCTTTTGTGCTGCATACCTCAGCACACGACATATGTTTCCAGACGATAAACGTAAACACTTCTGAGAGAATAGAGACAAATTTACGTTTTGTCATTACGTAATTACGAAAAAAATGTCGAAACGAGAGAGATTCTCCGGTTTTTACTACTTATTGACACTTTTCGCGCTTCCTCGTGAACTGTGGCTGTCAGCCCTCAAGTAATGCAAAACCTGAAGGTCCTCGGTTGATTGCAAGGCACCAAAACCGGCTAATTATTGAATTTTAGAAAACTAAAACTTGATTTGTACTACCTCTTTCTTACCGAATGCGTCAACGTAGAAGCTTCTCTTTTGTTGAATGTAGTGCCACTACATACCTCAGTACACGACATAAGTTTCCAGAAGACAAATGCAAACATTTCTGAGAGAATAGCGACAAATGTACGATCTGTCATTACGTTATTACGAAATAAATGAAGAATCTGGACGTTTTCTTGGGTTTTTAACACTTATTGACACTTTTCGCGCTTTCTTGTGAACTTTGGTTGCCAGACCTCAAGTAATGCAAAACCTGAAGGTCCTCGGTTGATTGCAAGGCACCAAAACCGGCTAATTATTGAAGTTTAGAAAACTAAAACTTGATTTGTACTACTTCTTTCTTACCGATTGCGTCAACGTAGAAGCTTCTCTTTTGTTGATTGTAGTGCCACTGCATAACTCAGCACACGACATATGTTTCCAGACGATAAATGTAAACATTTCTGAGAGAATAGCGACAAATGTACGATCTATCATTACGTCATTACGAGATAAATAAAGAATCTCGAAGTTTTCTTCGGTTTTTACTACTTATTGACACTTTTCGCTCTTTCTCGTGAACTGTGGCTGCCAGACGTCAAGTAATGCAAAACCTGAAGGTCGTCGGTTGATTCCAAGTCACCAAAACTGGCAAATTATTGAATTTTAGAAAACTAAAACTTGATTTGTACTACTTCTTTGTGACCGATTACTTCAACGTAGAAGCTTCTGTTTTGTTGCTTGTAGTGCCACTACATTCCTCAGCACACGACATAAGTTTCCAGACGATATATGTAAACATTTCTGAGAGAATAGCGACAAAAGTACGATCTGTCATTACGTCATGACGAAATAAATGAAGAATATGGAGCTTTTCTTTGGTCTTTTCTACTTATTGACACTTTTCGCGCTTTCTCGTGAACTGTGGCTGCCGTTCCACAGGTAATGCAAAACCTGAAGTTCCTCGGTTGATTGCATGGCACCGAAACCGGCTGATTATTGAATTTTAGAAAACTAAAACTCGATTTGTACTACCTCTTTCTTACCGATTGCGTGAACGTAGAAGCTTCTGTTTTGTTGCTTGTAGTGCCACTTCATACATCAGCACACGATATAAGTTTTCAGACGATAAATGTAAACATTTCTGAGAGAATAGCGACAAATGTACGATCTGTCATTACGTCATTACGAAATAAATGTCGAAATGGGAGGGTTTCATCGGTTTTTACTACTTATTGACACTTTTCGCTCTTTCTCGTGAACTGTGGCTGCAGACCTCAAGTAATGCAAAACCGGAAGGTCCTCGGTTGATTCCAAGGCATCAAAACCGGCTAATTATTGAATTTTAGAAAACTAAAACTTGATTGGTACTATTTCTTTCTTACCGATTGCGTCAACTTAGAAGCTTGTGTTTCGTTGCATGTATTGTCACTGCATACCTCAGCACACGACATATGTTTCCAGAGGATAAATGTAAACATTTCTGAGAGAATAGCGACAAATGTACGATCTGTCTTTACGTCATTACGAGATAAATAAAGAATCTCGAAGTTTTCTTCGGTTTTTACTACTTATTGACACTTTTCGCTCTTTCTCGTGAACTGTGGCTGCCAGACGTCAAGTAATGCAAAACCTGAAGGTCGTCGGTTGATTCCAAGTCACCAAAACTGGCAAATTATTGAATTTTAGAAAACTAAAACTTGATTTGTACTACTTCTTTGTGACCGATTACTTCAACGTAGAAGCTTCTGTTTTGTTGCTTGTAGTGCCACTACATTCCTCAGCACACGACATAAGTTTCCAGACGATATATGTAAACATTTCTGAGAGAATAGCGACAAAAGTACGATCTGTCATTACGTCATGACGAAATAAATGAAGAATATGGAGCTTTTCTTTGGTCTTTTCTACTTATTGACACTTTTCGCGCTTTCTCGTGAACTGTGGCTGCCGTTCCACAGGTAATGCAAAACCTGAAGTTCCTCGGTTGATTGCATGGCACCGAAACCGGCTGATTATTGAATTTTAGAAAACTAAAACTCGATTTGTACTACCTCTTTCTTACCGATTGCGTCAAAGTAGAAGCTTCTGTTTTGTTGCTGGTAGTGCCACTGCATACCTCAGCACACGACATAATTTTCCAGACGATAAAGGTAAACATTTGTGAGAGAATAGCGACAAATGTACGATCTGTCATTACGTCATTACCAAATAAATAAAGAATCTGGAGGTTTTCTCCGGTTTTTACTACTTATTGACACTTTTCGCGCTTTCTCGTGAACTGTGGCTGCCAGACCTCAAGTAATGCAAAACCTGAAGGTCCTCGGTTGATTGCAAGGCTCCAAAACCGGCTACTTATTGAATTTTAGAAAACTAAAACTTGATTTGTACTATTTCTTTCTTACCGATTGCGTCAACGTAGAAGCTTCTGTTTTGTTGCTTGTAGTGCCACTGCATTCCTCAGCACATGACATAAGTTTCCAGACGATAAATGCAAATATTTCTGAGAGAATAGCAACAAATGTACGATCTGGCATTACGTCATTACGAAATAAATGTCGAACGGGAGGGTTTCTTCGGTTTTTACTACTTATTGACACTTTTCGCTCTTTCTCGTGAACTGTGGCTGCCAGACGTCAAGTAATGCAAAACCTGAAGGTCGTCGGTTGATTCCAAGGCACCAAAACTGGCAAATTATTGAATTTTAGAAAACTAAAACTTCTACATCTACATCTACATCTACATTCATACTCCGCAAGCCACCCAACGGTGTGTGGCGGAGGGCACCTTACGTGCCAATGTCATTACCTCCCTTTCCTGTTCCAGTCGCGTATGGTTCGCGGGAAGAACGACTGTCTGAAAGCCTCCGTGCGCGCTCTAATCTCTCTAATTTTACATTCGTGATCTCCTCGGGAAGTATAAGTAGGGGGAAGCAATATATTCGATACCTCATCCAGAAACGCATCCTCTCGAAACCTGGCGAGCAAGCTACACCGCGATGCAGAGCGCCTCTCTTGCAGAGTCTTCCACTTGAGTTTATTAAACATCTCCGTAACGCTATCACGGTTACCAAATGACCCAGTGACGAAACGCGCCGCTCTTCTTTGGATCTTCTCTATCTCCTCCGTCAACCCGACCTGGTACGGATCCCACGCTGTTGAGCAATACTCAAGTACAGGTCGAACGAGTGTTTTGTAAGCCACCTCCTTTGTTGATGGACTACATTTTCTAAGCACTCTCCCAATGAATCTCAACCTGGTACCCGCCTTACCAACAATTAGTTTTATATGATCATTCCACTTCAAATCGTTCCGTACGCATACTCCCAGATATTTTACAGAAGTAACTGCTACCAGTGTTTGTTCCGCTATCATATAATCATACAATAAAGGATCCTTCTTTCTATGTATTCGCAATACATTACATTTGTCTATGTTAAGGGTCAGTTGCCACTCCCTGCACCAAGTGCCTATCCGCTGCAGATCTTCCTGTATTTCGCTACAATTTTCTAATGCAGCAACTTCTCTGTATACTACAGCATCATCCGCGAAAAGCCGCATGGAACTTCCGACACTATCTACTAAGTCATTTATATATATTGTGAAAAGCAATGGTCCCATAACACTCCCCTGTGGCACGCCAGAGGTTACTTTAACGTCTGTAGACGTCTCTCCATTGATAACAACATGCTGTGTTCTGTTTGCCAAAAACTCCTCAATCCAGCCACACAGCTGGTCTGATATTCCGTAGGCTCTTACTTTGCTTATCAGGCGACAGTGCGGAACTGTATCGAACGCCTTCCGGAAGTCAAGAAAAATAGCATCTACCTGGGAGCCTGTATCTAATATTTTCTGGGTCTCATGAACAAATAAGGCGAGTTGGGTCTCACACGATCGCTGTTTCCGGAATCCATGTTGATTCCTACATAGTAGATTCTGGGTTTCCAGAAATGACATGATACGCGAGCAAAAAACATGTTCTAAAATTCTACAAGAGATCGACGTAAGAGATATAGGTCTATAGTTTTGCGCATCTGCTCGACGACCCTTCTTGAAGACTGGGACTATCTGTGCTCTTTTCCAATCATTTGGAACCCTCCGTTCCTCTAGAGACTTGCGGTACACGGCTGTTAGAAGGGGGGCAAGTTCTTTCGCGTACTCTGTGTAGAATCGAATTGGTATCCCGTCAGGTCCAGTGGACTTTCCTCTATTGAGTGATTCCAGTTGCTTTTCTATTCCTTGGACACTTATTTCGATGTCAGCCATTTTTTCGTTTGTGCGAGGATTTAGAGAAGGAACTGCAGTGCGGTCTTCCTCTGTGAAACAGCTTTGGAAAAAGGTGTTTAGTATTTCAGCTTTACGCGTGTCATTCTCTGTTTCAATGCCATCATCATCCCGTAGTGTCTGGATATGCTGTTTCGAGCCACTTACTGATTTAACGTAAGACCAGAACTTCCTAGGATTTTCTGTCAAGTCGGTACATAGAATTTTACTTTCGAATTCAATGAACGCTTCACGCATAGCCCTCCTTACGCTAACTTTGACATCGTTTAGCTTCTGTTTGTCTGAGAGGTTTTGGCTGCGTTTAAACTTGGAATGGAGCTCTCTTTGCTTTCGCAGTAGTTTCCTAACTTTGTTGTTGTACCACGGTGGATTTTTCCCGTCCCTCACCGTTTTACTCGGCACGTACCTGTCTAAAACGCATTTTACGATTGCCTTGAACTTTTTCCATAAACACTCAACATTGTCAGTGTCGGAACAGAAATTTTCGTTTTGATCTGTTAGGTAGTCTGAAATCTGCCTTCTATTACTCTTGCTAAACAGATAAACCTTCCTCCCTTTTTTTATATTCCTATTAACTTCCATATTCAGGGATGCTGCAGCGGCCTTATGATCACTGATTCCCTGTTCTGTACATACAGATTCGAAAAGTTCGGGTCTGTTTGTTATCAGTAGGTCCAATATGTTATCTCCACGAGTCGGTTCTCTGTTTAATTGCTCGAGGTAATTTTCGGATAGTGCACTCAGTGTAATGTCACTCGATGCTATGTCCCTACCACCCGTCCTAAACGTCTGAGTGTCCCAGTCTATATCTGGTAAATTGAAATCTCCACCTAAGACTATAACATGCTGAGAAAATTTATGTACTACTTCTTTCTTACCGATTGCGTCAACGTAGAAGCTTCTGTTTTGTTGCATGTAGTGCCACTGCATTCCTCAGCACACGACATAAGTTTCCAGACGATATATGTAAACATTTCTGAGAGAATAGCGACAAATGCACATTCTCTCATTGCGTCATTACGAAATAAATGCCGAAACGAGAGGGTTTCCCGGTTTTTACTATTTATTGACACTTTTCGCGCTTTCTCGTGAACTGTGTCTGCCAGACCTCAAGTAATGAAAAACCTGAAGGTCCTCGGTTGATTGCAAGGCACCAAAACCGGCTAATTATTGAATTTTAGAAAACAAAAACTTGA